>NW_024096650.1:155000-185000 GCF_016545835.1 Crotalus tigris | reverse complement strand
TGCTAAACCTCTGACTTGTAACAACTAAATATAATCCTGGGACTGGTAAATATTAGCCCAAAACTGCAATCCTAGTTGTACTTACTAGGAAGCAAATCCTAGGGATTTATTTCTGAGTAAACAAGTTGAAGATGAGGCTAGCAGAATCTTCTCTGCTTCAGTGCAAAAGTTCTGAATAAATCATATTTTCACTTTCTGGCATATATAATTTATAATATATATATGAAAAATATGATTTTGGCTGCTGTAAAGGTCAACACCATGACCCCGCAAATATAGAAATAAAAAAAATATCAGCTTCCCTATGTCTATGAATTGGAAAACCTAATTTTCCCATTTGCCAATTATTATCCAAATGGTAGAAAAGTGCGATGATTAGAGGATTTCTTGCACATTTTTATTAGGTGTACTGGTCATACTAAATTTAAAAAAAGAAAGAAAGAAAGAAAGAAAGAAAGAAAGAAAGAAAGAAAGAAAGAAAGAAAGAAAGAAAGAAAAGAAAAAAAGTGCATATCTGTTTTCAAATGAAGGAAGTAAAACTATTTCTGTTTTCTCTTTTGAAATGAGAGTTAGGCTTTGTGTATATGGGGAGGCTATCTGGTTGGCCTAGCATGCTAATCATTGGAGTGAAGGTCAGGAGTTCTGCCTATAGCTCAAGTAATGCCCATGGATGCCCAGATCTAATTTCTTTTTATTGCTACTGCACTGGCTGCACTGATAAATAGCATCATATTTTCTTATTTTCAGCAAAAGGGCTATGAGAGGACTGTATGGCTTAAAGCAGCTATCCATAAGTTGGTACCTTCCAGAAACACTGTGATTTTAATTCTCAGAAATCCTTAGATATATTGTTATTGGAATGAGAGTTGATACACTAGGAGATATAAAGGGCAATGAGTACCTTTTATCTCATTGTGAGTGTGCTACAGTGATCTGCCCTTGTGTGGGTGCCTTTGAAATTATTGGAAAATTAGTGTAATTTGCACACAAGGTTGTACCTGTATATGTCAGTCAGTCCTTGGATTTTCAGATTAGAGAAAGCATGCAAGCCAGTCTGTTAAGCCAGCAAAATGTAGCTTGAGATTTAGTTAACATTCTCATGTTCATGTCGTTTTTGCCTTGCCAATTGGTACATATGCTACTGCATATAATCAGGCAGAAACCCCATACTCACCTGCTGTTACCCAGTTGGGTAATGAAATGTCTACAGTCAAACAACCAAGTTTAGCACCAAGAATGCCATGATATATAAATACATTTTAAAAGGTTCCCCATTTTATTGACTACAGAAATAAATTATTGGGAGACATACAACTCTTTTAAATAAATGGATAAAAGAGTTAATATAGCACTATGTGGCCAAGAGATCAAGATATTGATCAGTCCAACTATTAGTTGATTTACAAATCAGCATGTAATGTATGCTGGGTAGCATTAAGAGATGATAGGGGTCACCACAGTATGCATTTTCAGCTTTGGAATTGGACTGGAACCTTGAAGATTATGAAGACCCCACTTTGTGGAGAAGATGCTACACTCTTACAGTATCCTGAAATTCTCAGTTGGTTTGCCTTCAGCAAATTCAAAACTGATTCAGAGAAGAATTACTTGAAGTGATAGAGTTACATCAAATGACCTTGACTTCATATAGATGACATCATATAATAATACATAATGGTGGGGAGGATTCTAAGTTTTTGAGAGGTCCTAGGAAAATTTAAAAATTGCATTAGTTCTCATCCATTCCTTGATGCCTCCTGGAGGAGAACCCCGTAATCTTCCACAAGAACACAAAAGAACCCAGTATCAGAATGTACTGTATACAGAGTCTCTTCCAAGATACTCTGAACAAATATTGTGGTGAAGGTAGTCATTAAAAGGTATATTTGCTTTAACAAAGGAGCCAACCTATGTGACTTGTTTCATCATTTTGCTCAATAGTGGAGGATTTTAAAGCCCTTTCCTCTGAGACAGGGGCTGGAATAGAGCTATTATATAGTAAAAAGGAGCAGTTATGGAGTATGAAGATGCTCTCCCCCCTCCTTTAATTTTACAGCATCTTTTCCCTTCCTTAAATTGTGAAACCTGCAACTTTTAAGTTTCTCAAAAAATAATGTTATCCTGATGTTTTACAATATGTATTTACATAACGCATAGCATCTTGATATTTCTCTTTTAGGATAAGCTATGTCATGCAATGTTTATAAAGAGTAGGGAAACAGTATGGAAAAGAAATAGGAGACAAGAGATCAGGAAAAAATAAAAAAGAAATCTAATTCAATTTGATTTACACCAGCACTATTCACATTAATTTTCCATGTTTTTCTATCCTTGTAGACCATTCTTGTTTTCAACAGATCCACCCACCGCTTAATCACTGCATGTTGTTCTTTAAACATTTTGCTTCTCCCATTTTCTGAAACTCATCAACAGCATCCAACCATAAATTTCTCAGTCTTCCCTTTCAACCCACTCGCTGTTCCTTCACAATTTTTTATCTTACTAGAAAGCACTAAAAAACAGTATCTATTTAAAATTGATGCTAAGGTAGGCAGTGATCAGTAATAATAGGGATGAGCAAACTGCATCTTGATCAGCCTATTTCTCTCAACCACATTTCAAAAGCCTTGATAGTAAGCTTCTCAAATCTGGCAGGAGTCTTCATTTACTCCTTTCACAAGAGTCAACTAGGCAATAGGAAAAAAAGGGGAGGAGATAGTGATATGGCTGTGAGAATTAGTGGGAGGGAAATGGTGATATGGCCAGGGAGCAAGAGATTGCCAAATTGCTGAGACCTGTAAACATTGCAAGAGTTAAATTTCTTCCACAGTGGGATATTGAAATGCAATCTCTTTCAGATCACTCTTTGGAGAATGAGCACCATTTATTTATGTTTTTAAATATATTTACCTCTAAACACCAGATCCAAATCCAATAAATAACAGCATTTCCCACTGAACTCTCTCCTTACAGTGCCAACATTTGTCTCCAGTGGGGTGAAAAGAAAAGTAAGACAATTGAAGGCATTATAAAACCCAGCTTTGGATGGGCAAACTACATTGAACTACAATGTTTGCTCTCCCCATCTTATCCTGAAAAGATGTATTTGGACTAACATCATGAAAAATGATCTGAAAACAGATCTATGGAATTGCTCAAACTCCATGTTTGAGTCTATTGAAAGATTAATTTAAAGATCACCATTTAAATGAAATTATACATATAAGTCTGAAGAAGAAAGGAAGTGTGAGCAGTTAAGTACAGGGTAATAAAAGAAGGAAATATAAAGTTATCTTGTAAAGTAGAAGCAAATCAATGGCTTTGGTAAACATGTGATTTTATAACAGGTGCGATTTCAGACACTGATCAGGTTAAATCAGACATGTCAAACTCATGATGTCATGTGACGTCACGCAACATATCGGAGCTTTTTCCCCATTGCCGGCAATGGGATGGGTGCAGTTTCCTCGTGACACGTCCGGCCTGCAGGTCAGCCGTTTGACACCCCTAACTTAAAGGAAGGCAAAGACAAAAGGACAAAACTGGTCTTCTGTTTAATATTTACCCCCTCCCTCATCCAATTTTACATCAACTGATGTGATTGTTGATATTAAGTATTCTTCCCTTTTTATCTCTTTATCTCTCTGATTATGTCTTTCCGCTCTATCATCCAGTGGCCAATTGTATGCCAATAGGTTCTTTAGGATTAAAGTCAATAAACACAGCCATAGAGCAAAGAGCTCAAAAATTTACTGAAGTGATATAAATTACAAGAGAGTTTACTGAAAGTTTCGTGTGCCAGCAGGAATATAGCACTTTCCTGGTTAGGTCTGTGCTGAAGTTTCCACTGTACTCTGAGTTCTGTCACTTTAAATATTTTTTCAGACATGAAGAAGGTTGAATATAACTTGGCACAAGATAAGATTGTTAGTGAGTAACCAGAAGAAACACAGAGTGCAAAGGTACAAAAGTAACACAATATGGAGTGATACAGGATAATATGGAACCAAGAGATCACACTACTACAATTTTCCACCTGAATACTATATTTACTTCCTGCTTTTGTCTACATTTTGTTCTATTTTGCCACTTAACTGTCTTTAATAATTGCTGATATTGAACAAAAATATATTAAGCTATATATTTTGCTAACAAAACTGCATGGCGTGGGCATCTGGATGTTGTGATTGACTGGGAGTATGCTGGGTGTAAACCAAACTGAAAATTACACACAGTAATTTTCCAGCAAGAAGCAAAACCTTTGGATGCATACTTTAATGCTTGGGGAAAATGGGAGTCGGGGGACAATATAAAATACTGCCAGAACTAGACAGTACTGAAATTACAGGAACTCAAATAATCAGTTACAATGAGAAAAGCCTGCCAAAACGATGACTATCAGGTCTCAAAGAGTTTAAAGCAACTGGATCATTGAATAAACAAAAGTGTCATTCAGTCATCATCAAAAATTCTTTTAGGGTCAAACTACATATTAGTGTAATCTCAAACATTGCTTAGAAAGACAACTGTTATTGTAGCATGGGATTTACCTGACCGCCAATTGTGTTGCACTATGAGCTTAATAAATCTCTTTCTTGTAGCAAAGCACAGGTCTCTCTCTCTCTCTCTCCCCTTCTCCCTCCCTGTCCCCATCTCTGTCTCTGCCTCTGTTTCTCTGTGTGTTCTTGAGATTTCCTGACTGTGATCTTAACTTGGCTTCGTGGGTTTTATACCCCGTGTTTTCCCCAAAATAAGACAGGGTCTTATATTTTTTGGGACCAAAAGATCCATTAGGTCTTATTTTCAGGGAATGTTTTATTTTGCGGCCACCTGTCTGTGCCACCATCTGCTTGCCCGCAGCCACAATGATTACAGGGCTTCCCAGGGTAGACGCACTTTTCACCTGGATGGAGAATTGACAGAGACTGGAAGTTTTGTCTACTTGCAAATAGGACACTTTAAAATGGCGTGATTAGCTCCTTTTCAAAGCGCCCCATTTGCAAGCAGATGAAGCTTCCAGTCTCCATCATTTCTCCATCCAGGCGAAAAGTGTTTGGATGCCTATGGGGCACTTGGAAATGGAGTGATTTGCTCCATTCCCAAGCACCCCGTAGGCACCCAAACACTTTTCGCGCAGAGGGAGACTGGAAGCTTCATCTGCTTGCAAATGGGGAGCTTTGAAATGGAGCTAATCACTACATAATTGCTCCATTTCAAAGTGCCCATTTGCAAGCAGACAAAGCTTCCAGTCTCCCTCTGGGGCAAAAGAAGAGCCAGGTGGAGGGAGAGGCATAGCAGGGGGAGGCATACGATCTGGATGTGCTGTGTGGCCACCTGGCTCATGGGAGACTTGTGTTGTGACACCAGCCACAGGTGGAGGCAGAGGCACAGGGGGGAGACAGGCGAGCCCGATGTGTCCCCCACTCTGTCCTGCCATCTCTCGGCTTACCCATGGCTGTGCCAGGATCACCTGCCTCCCTTCCATGCCTCTGCCTCCACCTGCTGCCAGTGCCACCACGCAAATCTCCCATTAGCCTCCTGTGAGTCAGGCAGCTGTGCAGCATGTCCAGAACTCCTGCTGCCCCCCTCCCCTGCTGCCTCTGTGCTCAGACTTACCTGTGCTGTACCAGGGAGTGGCAGGCTGTGGCTTCTGCCAGACATCATTGGCCCCTGTGTGTTCACCACCTCTTGTGCTGGCCATGCCCATTCCCCCAGGCTTATTTTTGGGGTAGGACTTATTTTAGGCCCACCCCAAAAATCAGGGTAGGGCTTATTTTCAGGGTGGGTCTTATTTTCAGGGAAACATGGTAAAAACAATCACAACTACTAACTTTGCCTTACTCCACAAGGCAATTCAGTGTCTAAGTATGTCAGCTACACAAGATTTCCTCCAAAAGAATTCTCTTTAATTCTTTAAAGCACATTTCAAAGGTACCAAGCTGAGGAAGGATGATTTACATAATAAAGAAAAAAACAGCTGTGAAATACAGAAAGACAGAGACCAAGAAAGAGAGTTTTAAAGCCATACCATATGAAGAAGATGATTTCTGGCCACTAGGGAAACCAGCTTTCATTCTTTTGCTCAGGTCAGAAGCATAGAGGAAGCTACATTTGTGACTCCTACTTTGCTATTTCTCATTGATAATATACAAATGGGTAAAGCAGGAATGAGGAAGCATTTCATTTTCCTTAATGGCCATTAATCTGTAGCTACATGAAAGGCAGATTTGGAACTGGGATAAAGTCTCTAAGCCTAGCCCCAAACAGTTCATTAGCTTTACTTTATAGAAGTGAAATGGGTGCATTGGTGATCTAATTTACATAGCTGGTGTGAGAGCACCCACAAACACATTTATAAAACACAATGAGACTTAATTGTGGCAATACCCAAAGGTCAGTTGCAGAGGAGAATTATGTACTGAATTTATCTCCTTATTTCTTCCATATGTTCGAGGAGGAGGAGCAATTGGGACTGGAAGTAGCTGGGTAAATGAAAGCGACTTCCCAAGTATTCTCAAAACAGACTTCAGCCTTTTTCTAAAGTGGCTTCCAGAGTGACTGCAAGGTATGGTCATGATAAATCCTCATTTATTTTAATATTATACATTCACTTATTTATTTTCAAATAAATATAATAATTTCCTTCAATGTACGTTTCAGGGGGCATCTCAAAATAAAGACTTCAGATTTTATCTTTATATAGGCACTGGTTAAACAGGATTATTTTTATTCAGAAGAAGAAAAATGGCATCTTAATTAGGCTGTTGTAACCTCATGAAAGAAGAAAAGCCTTTTCGTCCTTGAAATCAGAAAACTCAAACAAATGGAGAGATTCCTAATGTAGGAGAGGGTCTCCAATGTGTTTTTGCATGAATGATAATTTAGCCTGTTCTGATCAGGGAAAAAAAAAAACATACTCATGCAAACAGGAAGAGCCAAATAGCTTCCTTCCTATTTTCTCAATGCTCTATGTATTAAGAAAAGGATTTAAACAAATAAATATTTAAAATCTGACCTGCTGCATTTTAGGCTTTGTATATCCATCAAGTAACATTACTGGTTAAGGGTCTTGAAAGAAAGTGAAAAGGTTCAGTAAACTGATCCAGGCAAGGAGTTTCCAAAGGGTGTGGCCAAAAAATGGCAGCTGTGATAGGGCACTCCACACATTTTTTAATGTGCATTGCAGCCCCATCATAGCTGATGTCTTGCCTTTTTTTGCCCATGCCATGCAGATAGCCGTGCCCAGCTTCAGTAATTAGCTGGTTTTGGTTGATCTAGAGAGCTAAGTGGTTCGTGGCCATTATTATTTGGATGGGAAAATTCCTCATGAGACCAAGGTTTTAGGCTAGCCTTTAGACCATGGCAAACCACTTCTGCACCATACCAAGAAAAGACTGTGGATGTGTCATGTAAGTCAGCAAACAGTAGAGCTCAATTTGAAGGCAACATTAATATTGTTTAACTTCACATAGCTTTTGCTTGATTTATTAAGTTTGGCTGTGCAGAATATTTTTCTGTCAGTCAATTATAGTTGAGTGGCTGATACATTTAAATGAATTACTAATACTACCTTCAACCTGCCCTTGCAATGTAAACTGTATACAGGTAGTCCTTGACTTATAACAGTTCATTTAGTGACCGTTCAAAGTTACAACCACACTGAAAAAAAGTGACTTCTGACCATTTTTCATACTTACAATCTTTGTAGCATTCCCATGATCATCTGATCAAAATTCAGATGCTTGGCAACTGGTTCCTACTTATGACTGTTGCTGTGTCCCAAGGTCATGTGATCACCTTTTGCAAACTTTTGACAAGCAAAGTCAATGGGGAAGCCAGATTCACTTAACGACTGTATTACTAACTTATCAACTGCAGTGATTCACTTAAAAACTGTGGCAAGAAAGGTCATAAAATGGGACAAAACTCACTTAACAGTAATTTTGGGCTCTATTATGGTTGTAAGTCGAAAATTACCTGTAATCAACAAATAATGACTGTTTTTTTTTTTTAAAGTGGGCTCAAATATTAATGTTTAGCTTGGTTCCTGGATATGGTCATTGGTAGTCCTGTTTGCCCAAATAGCAAAAAGAGTCTGGAAATGCAATTTATCTAAGGGTCTTTCTTGGCTGGCTGAGATCATATGAGGAAAACAGGATCCTTACCAATAGTTGATGTGGTCCAGCATCCAGTGAATTTATGAAGCTTACAAACATGGACAGGATGGGATGGTAGTTCTCTTTCCTATTACTCCCCAGAATACAATATTCAAGATATTCTGTCTACCTGTGATTCCAAATATAGGAAGAGCAGTTATTGCTAACTTGAGCCTCCTGAATTTATATGTAGTTCTTTTAAATGAATCAAAGCTGGCAGGAATAGCCAACACTCCAGAAGACAGGCTTCAGATACAGAAGGATATGGACAGACTTGAACACTGGGCACTAACTAACAAAATGAAATTCAATGGTGAAAAAAGCAAGGTTCTACATTTAGGCAAGAAAAACCAAATGCACAAGTACAGCATAGGTGGCACCATGCTCAATAGTAGTAACTGTGAGAGGGACCTCGGAGTCCTAGTAGACAATCACTTAAATATGAGCCATCAGTGTGCTGCAGCTGCCAAAAAGGCCAACACAGTGCTAGGCTGCATTAACAGAGGGATAGAATCAAGATCACGTGAAGTATTAATACCACTCTTCAATGCCTTGGTAAGGCCACACTTGGAATACTGCATCCAGTTTTGGTCACCACAATGTAAAAAAGATGTTGAGACTCTAGAAAGAGTACAGAGAAGAGCAACAAAGATGATTAGGGGACGGGAGGCTAAAACATATAAGGAACGGTTGCTAGAATTGGGTATGTCTAGTTTAACGAAGAGAAGGACGAAGGGGGACATGATAGCAGTATTCCAATATCTCAGGGGCTGCCATAAAGAAGACGGAATTAAGCTATTTTCCAAAGCACCTGAAGGCAGGACAAGAAGCAACGGGTGGAAACTCATCAAGGAGAGAAGCAACCTAGAACTAATGAGAAACTTCCTGACAGTGAGAACAATTAATCAGTGGAACAGCTTGCCTCCAGAAGCAGTAAATGCTCCAACACTGGAAGTTTTTAAGAAGAGACTGGACAGCCAATTGTCCGAAATGGTGTAGGGTTTCCTGCCCGAGCAGGGGGTTGGACTAGATGACCTCCAAGGTCCCTTCCAACTTTACTACTATTACTATATAAAACCTCACATATATTGGCAGCAAATTCAGTAACTGATTATGCATTATGCAGGGAGGTACTTCAACCTATTCTTTCTGGAGCTTCAAGGCTTAGCACTGTGCAAAAGGAAGAGAACAATCTTGGCTTACATCATGTATAATTTCATATAACTTTATCACATCTGCTCTTTCGGCCACTTTTTCTAACTTCAATACCTTTTTGTAGATGCAGAATTGTGTACTAACATTTTTTAGTTCTTTGTGATGAGAAGATGAAAATTGTGAAACATCTGAGTCTGCTTGTTAACATGGCCTTTTTAATTCTTCATATGCTGCTGGCAGCTTAAAAATCAATAATAATATGCTGTTATGGAGCCACCAGCTATTCTGGAACTCAGCATCCTTATGTATGTCTATGAAACCCCTGTGCTTTTTAAAGAAGCTGTGGTGGTGCAGTGGTTAGAATGCAGTATTGGAAGCTGACTACCCACTACCAGGAGTTTGATCCTGACCAGCTCGAGGTTGACTCAGCCTTTCATCCTTCTGAGGTTGATAAAATGATTGTTGAGAGCAATACGCTAACTTTGTAAACCACTTAGAGAATAGAGAACTATGAAGTGGTATATAAGTCTAAGTGCTGTATACCTGTAAACTCTACAAATGGAACTGACAATAGAGTGGAAAGTGGAAAGAGCGGGAAGGAAGAAGTCAGGCATCCTTGGTGTATTTCAGAAAATCAGCTGTTTCAAAGACTTTTGGACCAAATGGAACACTTGTCATCCATTTGGGGTTAATCAAATATATCAATACCTATCTTTTTCTGAATAGCTTTTGTTACATTTATAACTTACTTTTTTCTTTTAAATACAGTAGTTCTTAAAAGTCTGTAAAACTCTTCTGAATTTTCAACATTTCTGCATACATTTGTTCTAAAACTTGGTCTGTTCTCCACATATCCCAAAATTACATAAAGGGAACCCAATTAAATAAATGAGTCTAACAAATGAGAATCATTTGATAATGATTTTATTCTGAAAACTCAAAAGGTTCACAAATTTTAAATACCAATGAATATGGTTTCTCTTTTCTCTCTCATTATATATGGTATGTGTGTATGTGTGAGAGAGGGGGGGAGGGAGAGAGAGGGAGAGAGAGAGAGACCAACTTAGCAACATCCAGGGACTGAATAAAGAATTTAGATGGTGATCTTCCCAGTCATAAACAGTATTTCCATAATATGTTCATCTTAGATACTGTTAACAGATGAACCTTAAATAACATTATACATGTTAGTTAAACCCAAAGTGTCTGTCAACACTGGTATGCAAAATCTGGAAATTGGAACCAAGTCTGCTTTATTTTATTTATCATATTTATATACCACCCATTTCAAAGAAATTGAATCTGGACAGCATACAATAAAATGTATCATTGCATTTTAAACAACTTGTAAAATGTTACAAAAATACACTAAAACATAAACATTATTATTACAAAAATACTAAAAAGGGTAGGAAGACCACAGATGTTATACTCAATGTCAACACCTCATTAAATTCTCATCTCTGTGATAATCACCAAGTTTTAAGTGACTTCTAGCAGGATGTCAAAGGGGGCAAATCTCACGTCAGGGGGGATGAGCACAGAGCAGGGGCCACATTTGACAGGATCCATGAGACAACCTTTTTCTTCCTTAGCAGATGGGACCCAGAGCATGCCTTGTCTGGCAGACTTGGGGCAGGCAGAAATAATCAGGAAGATATCCAAATAATTACTTGTTTCAAATTCTTGTTCATGGCAGTGGGTAATGATGGCTTTTTCAGGTTTATACAATGCAATTAGCTTTATAGATCCAATTCTATTACTCAGGCTCTTTAGATAAGCACGTTGTTTGAATTCCATCATAATGTGATGGTTTAATTCAGAAATGAATCTGTGGAGGGTTATGAGCCATATGCATGTGGAGCTCGCTGGTATGATGCCCAATGCCCATAAGATACACTTGCCCTGAACATCTGCTGTTAACAAACTAGTTATAGTCCACCACACTGCTATCTTTGTCTCTTTGACTTGCAAGATAGGCTTATCAGGTAGACCAGACATGAAACCCGACCAGATGAGCTAATTCTACATTATTGTAAGACTATATTAACATAATTTTGCAAGTCTGACAGTCCAATTCTCCCTATCTCCCTTATACCCTGAGAAATTGAGGAGGGTCTTCTCTGAGCCTTTTGCTCCCACCCACTATCCAGCTGCAGACTATGATCCTCTTATCTGTCCATTCCCTAGGCAGCATCTCTGGGACCAGTCTGCCAAGGTCATTCCCATATACACATTACACAGGGTGACTGCCTGTGTTGGTTCTTGCAACAACTTTTTAAGAAGTGGTTTGCCACTGCCTTCCTCTTAGGGCTGAGAGAGTATGTGTATAACTGGGTCAAAATCGTTCAGTTGGCTTCATCTCAAAGGCAGCACTAGAACTCATAATGCCCCAGTTTCGTGTTGGCTGATTACAAAACTGAGTGTCCTTTGAATCTCTAACATAAAGCAAATGAATCAATGTCAATGAATATTATAAAACACTGTGCTCATCTAAAGCATATTATAGTGCCCATCTGTATTAACAATATGCATGAACATTTTCTATTTATAATTAATTAGGTTATATGAACCAATAAGATGCATTTAAGATATCTGCCTTCATGTTGATGAGTAGGTTCTAAGAAGTAAAAAGGCTCTTAATGTAATGCATTACATCAGTAAGAACATGTCATAGGAGTATTACAACTCTAAAGTGACCTGTGATTTTCAAGGTGCTTGTTTCAAGTAAGAAAACTTTTGAAAGCTTAGTCCTGTCTTAATGGAATCTGTGCCAATGTAGACACAGGGTCTTCGGCAGCTGCCTAAAACCAAACATGATTCTTTTACAAACAAAATTCTTACAGAGCTCTGTGTAGCACACTTTATTGAGAAGAATGGGATGTGGTTACAAATATATCAGCAAATGAATGGAGAATAAATCATCATCCTCTTTCCTGTGTTGAAATTTCAGTTATTGGAAGATTACCATTATGTGTCTTCTCTTCTAAACATAATGTGGACCCCTTATCATCTTTGCTGCTCTTCTCTGAACTCTTTCTAGGGCATCATCACTTTTTTTGTATCATGGTGACCAGAACTTGAACCAGTATCAATAGTGCAGTATAGAGCAGTACTATCACTTTCCATAATCTTGATGCTATTTCTCTGTTGATGCAGTCTAGGTCTGTGTTGGCTTTTTTGGCAGCTGAAGCATATTGCTGACTCACAATTAAGTGGTGATCCACCAGGACACCAAGATCTCTCTCACAAAACACTACTGTTGAACCAGGCACTGCCTATTCTATACCTATACATTTGGTTTTTTCCTTCCTAAGTCCAGAACCTTACTGTATCTTCTTGGATAAAACCCAATGCTGACATTTGTTAAGATCTTTTTCAATTTTGATCTGATGAGCATTCTTTCATCTAAGAAGTTTATGAAAATATTTGAGGATCACTGGGACCAAAATGTTCAAATTAATTGGTAATTTTCTAGTTTCCACAATTAGATAGAAATCTAGGTGAGGACAGATAAAATCAGAATAGTGCAATTACATTTTATTATCTAGAACTATATTCTATTGACATATTTTAGAATTGTGCCAACTCATTTAGTCAATGCGTTTCACTGCTAATGGTTCATGTGAGAGTAAGGGAAAACAGTTACAATATAAAGATGTATACTGTTCCATCTTCACGAGAGTGCCAGGAAAATGGACAAGAATGTCCTTATAAATAGGTTTCTCAATTGAATATAGGTAGTCCTCAATTTATGACCAAAACTGAGCCCAAAATTTCTGTTATTGAGACAATTGTTAAGTGAATTTTGCCCCATTTTATGGCCTTTCTTGCCACAGTTGTTAAGTGAATCACTGCAGTTGTTAATAACAGGGTTGTTAAGTGAATCTGGCTTCCCCATTGACTTTGCTTGTCCAAAGGTCACAAAAGGTGATCACATGACCCCAGGGCATTGAAACGATCATAAATATGAGTCAGTTGCAAAGTATCTGAATTTTGATGACCATCAGGATGCCGCAATGGTCATAAGTGTGAAAAATGATCATGTCACTTTTTCCAGTGCTGTTGTAACTTAAAATAGTCACTTCATGAACTGTTGTAAGTCAAGAACTACCTGTAGATTGTATGTAATGGAATTCCTGTATGGTGAACTTAAATTTTCTTCTAACACATTCTAAAAATCAGAGGTCTTTCTCATTTGTGAGAATAAACATTTGCAATCAAAATAGCAAAGAAGAAAGTTTGGCATTTATTTCCAAATCATATCCATTTTAAGTCTAAATTCATTTGAAAGCTCCATGTATTGGTAGTTAAGAATGACCTATAACTGCTTGTAAACACAGCAACAAATCACATTCATTTCCAGTATGTCCCCTTTGATTGAAACAAACTCTTGTTTGGAAATTTTGTATTGGCACCAAGATGAGTCATACATGACAGCCATTTAGAGTTCAATATCTTTCTCATATTTCTAAAGAACTGCCAGTCTCTGTACTTGACTGTGAATTGTGTCTGATTTGGCAGATTGTAGCATAAACAGTTCCATCCTTCATAAATCACATTAAATACAAATCTGCATAATGGTTTTACTAGGGATATTTCACTCCAGATTTCAGAGTTCTTGTTGGTACATAGCTAGGATTTATGTACAATGAGCAGCTCTAACATTGGAACTGCATGACAAAAAAGGAATAAACTAGGAGTTAACGATAAGCTCTGTAGTTATAGTACTGTCCCCATTGCAAACATAGGAGTCATTTCCTCTTTATAGAATCATAAGATTTAGATTAAAGACGTTTAGCACTTAGCAATAGCACTTAGACTTATAAACTGTTCCATAGTGCTTTACAGAATTCTCTGAGCAGTGTACAATGTCATCATCTGGGTTCTCATTTTACCAACCTCAAAAGGATGGAACAGAGTCAACCTCGAGCCCTGTCAGGGTTGAACATCTGGCTGTGGGCAGAGTTAGCCTGCAATACTGCATTCTACCCACTGTACCACCAAGGCTGTTTAGTTCATTTCCTTGCCTGATGCAGGGATCTGGCTTGTGCTTAAAGATGACCATCAGTAAAAGTCTGAATTATCTGTAGACACAATTATACAGTTTTACCATCCAAATTTCCATTTGTTGTAATAAGACTTTTCTGTTCCTATAATTGAAATTAATCATTAGTTTTTTTTTATTTTATTTTGTGGATCAAGATGCAGGCAGAAAAGAAACTGTTCTTCAAAACTGCGCTCAGAAAAAAAGAGAAAGCTGATCTCTCTTATCTAATTAATTCCAGTCCATGTAATCAGCCCATCAGTCTGAGCACAGGCTATGATTAATCACTCTTAATACAAAAATTGAGTTCAGACACCTCAATAAGTTATAAAGTTGCTTGTTTGATTATGCTTCAGTGCATTCTATGGCTCCAGCCATAGTACTTTTTAAACTGTAATTTATAACTTAGTGTTATTCAGCAAACTCAATAAATTGTATTTCATTTTATAAACTGTGAACATAGCAATGTGTGAATCAGATCAAAACCCTCTATTAAGAACAAACTAAGATATGTCTAATACAGTCTTCCTTAATTTTCAGTTGTGGCCACCTGCTCTTTTAATATGAATGAGCTTGTGTGGGTCTGCTTCATACATAATTAAGAGGAAAATTTGGGAGAATTGAAACTGATTTGGGGACTACACAAATTTCAGGGAGTATCCCCATAGAGGGTCAAACATGTTTTTTTGTGGTTTCTGTGATTGGGCAATTGAAGCCCTGCTCCTTTTTCATGTGTTTGATCTATCCAATTACATCCAATGACACACATAAAAAGAGGTGATGCCTTGATCACACAGTTGTGGCCACAGCCTCAACTTTTTTGACCTCACTCTCTGGAATGATGAGTAAAGATAATAACAGACTTACAGTGCAAAGAGCTGAAAAATAATGAGCCACCAATTGTATTAAGAAACATTTTATTAACAAAACGGTAAATTCCACTTGCTTAGCATTTCCAATAATGGATAAATTGGCCTTGCAACAATTAAAAAAAATTGTAAATATCTATCACAGAAAGCACTATAAGGTTAAGGGCTTCTGAACTTTTTTAATATTTTGGGAATGAATAATTTCACATATTCTTTTAGTGTTTTGTTAAAAAAAAAGACAACACAATACAGTAATAAAAAAAACAACCCATAGCCATCTCATCCCAGCAGAATCCTAGGCATGTTTATCCAGAAGTAGTCCCAATGATTATATGGGACTGATCCCTTCCCCCCTAATTATGCATAGGATTGCAGCGTTAGTCAAACAAATTAGATTATTATAGATATGGTATTAATGAATTTGTTATGCAATTTTGAAAAAAAAAACCTGTTTTAATATCGCTACTGCAAACATTTGATAAATGCAAACACTTTTTGCTCATTATTAAATCACAAAATCAACAAGGAAGAACAGAAGTAACTCCTCAAAAATCAACTTGAAATACCTTTGCTAGAAGTAGCAATCTCCCATCACTTACCCTTTAAAGTAAGTATGTTAATTGCTTGGGGAAAAGGTTGGGTAACAAAGCGAGTATATGAAGTCACATATGAACTTTGCCATAGGTGAATAACAAAGCTTAAACTCTTTCTCCTGATTATGAATATCCATTCTTCACTGATGGCTTGCCAGGTTTCTGTCATGGTTATAATGCAGGATGAACCTATTCCTGCCCTCCCCTCAGCAAAAGGTGGTAGATACAAGGACAATTGGCCAAACAATTTCAGATTATCTTGAGCGCAAAATAGCTTTCAGATAGTCACATGCATCATCCTTTCTTCTCTCACAAGCCCTTTATACAAAGCATATTATACAAATCATTTAGCAGTGTTCTACTGTATTTCTAAAGTATTGCTCTGTTGAACACCAGTTCCCAGTCTTTTGCCTTAACAGCAGCAAACAGCATACAAGAAAATACAGTGCCTTGTTGATTAAAGCTAATTTTAAATTCCTTTTTTTCCTGTCTGTAATGTGTGAACATTCTCCCAGGAGTCCTTCTACAATAAGGCAGGTTTTCTACCGAACTATCTTTCCATGTAATGTATTTTTATCTCTCTAAGTAAGATGCTACAGAATGACATATCATTGGGAACCCAGTGCAGCAGTCACTTTGTTGTTAAAAAAACAAACTTGCAAATTTGTAACATAAGCATGTATATAAACCAGAATGTTTGTAATGTTTAGTCATGTGTCTTTGCAGAGAATCTTAGAGAATGTTTTTTACCAAACCACTGTATTCATTACCTTAGAAGAACAAATTCTGTTCAAGCTCAGAGTAAGAGCTGGGCAACTAAAAAATAGTTAAAAGGAGAATCATTCCTCATTTGACAAAAGGTGCAACTTTTGTTCTTGTTTTGTATAGTTTATGTTGAGAACATTAGTATTTTTCCTAACTTGGGGCGGCTTTAGTGAGAGGAGCTAGAGTACTTTAAAGGGCAAATTTCTGAATTTCTTTACCAACCAACTCTCTAATGATGTACTATAAATAAAAAGCAAATGATAATAAAGGTTTAGATGAAAGGTATCATGGAATTCAACCTTTTTCTCAATTCCTGGACAAGTAGCCAGAAAGTTGAACTAGAGTGTAAAGGTCACTTAAATCAACAGTTGTTGGGTTTAATGGGTAAGAAGAGAAAGGAGCTAAAATCACATAATTGTGATTGATCTTGCTAATGTATCATAGGAGAGGAAAGACAATTGGTGAAGAAAATTATGAAGTTTATATCTATATATATTTGCTTTCTAAAGTCCACTTCTTTCATACAAACTACTAAAACTGAACTGCAAAAGAAGAGAGGCTGTACAAGTTAAGAAGAAAATTAGCTGACTCTTATATACATTCATACACATCCTGTTTAGTATATTTACTACACTGTAAATTAAAATCAAACCTAGGAAGGAAGGGAAGAAGGAAGGGAGGGAGGGAGGAAGACAAGAAGGGAATACAAAGTGTGGCAGTTTCTCATGGCTGTAAAAGTAAAGAGAAATGTTGGTTGCTCCAGATGTCATAAAACATTCTATACCTAGCAACACTTAGAACATTGAGTTTACCAAAAATGGTTGAAGAGCAGATATAGTTTGCATTTTCTATACAACAGGCTAGAAAACATCACTTATCACAGTCCAGAAAGCACATATAGATGTGTTTTTAATATAAACATAGGTAATAACATACTAAGCGTGCATGATTTTTTTATTCCAATGATCGCATCTATGCCCTCAGTTTAGGATTTATTGGTAACGGTGTGTGAAAATAAGCCTTATATTTCATGTATTTTGTTTCTTTGTTTATTGTTATTTTTGAAAATAAGGCCGCTATATTTTTTTCCTCACAACCAGAAAGGGGCTTTTTTCAAAAATGTTTGCTTCTTCTGTTTTTAAATGTGGTTTATTCAGAAAAGCCAGCACTTTATTTCAAACCCAAGCTCCAATCATTGTTTCGTTGCACCAGATAGCAAGCTCAGTTTCAACCTTTGCTTCTTGAGGGCTTGTGTCGAATGGTGAAGTCTTGTCAGATAATCAGATTGACTTACTCCTCAGAAAAGTGCTAGCACTTTGGCTAAATCCAGACTGATAGGTAGCTTCTTTACTGTGGGTGTGTGCATTATTTCATCTTTTGTTTCAGTTTGTCACAATTTGTGTTGTGCTGGGTGATGTTTTGGAGTAATACTCTTTGCCTTATGAGTGTGCAGTAGTACCAACATCTTCTTCAGAAACATTCCAGCAACAGAAAGATGGCAGAGTAAATGAAAACACTGTGAACGTAAGGGGGTTTACTGACTCCCGTTTCAGAGAAACCAGAGTATGAAATGCTTATTTCATTTTGTCATTCCTTGTTTTGTTAAAATGTCTTTCCTTTCTAATTGCATTCCCCATATTCCTTTCCCCATTTTTTAAACTTTGTATGTGCTTCATAAAAAGTAAAGTAAATAAGTTTTGTTTTATGTCTCAAGATAAAATGAAGACTATTTCTATACAATTGTTCTTTCCAGTTGTTGGGATCAGACATAGTACTCCTTATCCTTGTTTTTCTTATTTTTGCTGGAGCTTTTAGAGCTGTTGGGTTGCTTTTCCTTAATCACAGCCCCGTTGGACTGTGCTGAGTTACTGATGTAGTTTCGACTCTCATCAACATGATAGGAGCCTTCATCTCGGTTCCTGTACTTGTACATAGCGTAGAGGAGAATGAGAATGCACAGAGCAGCTGCTGCTACGATCCCAACCACCATGCCAGTTGTGCTGCTGGATTCCCGAACCACCTCTTCAGAACTTGGGTATCCTCCCCGTCCTGGTTTGGTGGGACTTGCTGTAAGCAGATGATGAAAAAAAAAAAACATTTATGTAATGCAAAGTAGAAAATCACCAAGTCATTGTCTAACTGTAATACTATTGTTTTGGAAAGCTGGTTTCACTTTAGGATTCTGGAATCAATCCAGGAATGTTGGGCAAATCAGTTTCTCTTCATACCCCACCATTCCCCAAGGAACTATCTGGTACAGAGAATCAACTTTACATTGTGCTGATCTGACAACCTAAAACCTTCTAATCTGTTTAGAAAAGTCTTTCTTGTGCACAATTTCATTATATTAGGAGAGAACAAATATTAGATTCTGCAATTCTATTGCATATGATCTGCTGACATTTATCTTGAAATCAGTAAAATAACCAACAACATATGAATGCTTATATATGTAAAGCATTTATTACTGATGGAAAAATAACACATGAGGAATAAATATTCTATCACAGCATCCACTTAACCAACAAGGGTTCCAGGTATAGCTGGGCAGATTAAACCTGTGAATAAACTGATGTACGAAACAAAATGTAAGTTTTTGATATGTTTCTCATATTCCTTTTCTACATGTTATGAATAGCAGTCCGCCCTTTTGTTACGGTTTAATGTGCTGTTGTATTGAGAGTATCCTGGTGGGGGGGAATGGATGAACAATATAATTGTATTAGAAAGAGAAACTGAACAGGAATTTTGAATATACATACACACACACATATTCTTTTTTTAAACAAACATAAGAAAAGTAAGAAATGAAATTGGATAGGGGCAAGAAAAGAGTAAAAATGGACTGGAAAAGGCGAAAAGATAGTGTTAACTACACATTTTAGGGAGGAAAAAAGACAGGAAATCCTTGAAAGGGCAGACCCAACCAAAGCATTTCAGATGAAGCAAAGGGGCTCAGTCAAAGAAGAAAAGTATAAGAGAAGAAAAGAAAAGCATAGCAATGCATATGAGGGAGGAAGAAGAGGGACCAGTGCTAAGAAATAAGCAAGTAAGCCCAATAGATATGGGGCCAAAGGAGGCAATTTTAGAATTTAGAAGGTGAACTGCATGAGGAAACTCCCAATTATTAGTTTCTGCTCTGAGGAAAGC
This sequence comes from Crotalus tigris, assembly GCF_016545835.1. Lineage (NCBI taxonomy): Eukaryota > Metazoa > Chordata > Lepidosauria > Squamata > Viperidae > Crotalus > Crotalus tigris. The sequence goes on along the minus strand of NW_024096650.1, from coordinate 165,265 downwards.
AACAGCAGCAGCAGCAGTAGACAACTGCATCTACTTTGCTACCACCATCACTATCTGTTTCTCCTCTTTCTACTCCCTTCTTCCATCCTCTCAAATATTCAGCATGAAGAATAGCCACTATTCTAAGTCTCAAAAACTCTCGTGTTCTCTGTTCTTCTTTGCTTTAGATACTTAATGAACATGGATATTAAAGGTATTTCTTTCCAGTCTAATAAACATTTGGCTATGATATGCACCTTGTACTGCATCTGTGTTTTGGCCTGCCCCCTGCCCTCTCCAGAAGACATCCACGAGTCTTATTTAAAACTTCTTCCAATACCAATAGGATAGTGACAGGACTCTCCAGGTGATACTTTTTTGGAGATGCCTTTTGTGGATCCCCAATAAGGAGTCAAGATAATTATAAAAAAAAGCTTTGGCTGAAGCAGTATAACATTCATTTCAGCTTAATAAGTTTTCCAACAACATGCTTAGGTGATTATCTACCTTATGTCTACATAGATTTTTCTCAGATTTTCTCTTCTAGGATTTTCTAGCCAGCAAACTCTAAGCTTCCATTTCTAAGGTTAGGATGAACTAGGATGGTTAGAAACCACAACATCTTTCTTTTAATTTAATTCTTCATTCTATGCCCAGTGTTATGTGGAAATTCATCTGAGCTGGATATGTCAACAATTGTTTTATAATTCACTGTGACAGGATACCTCTATAGGAACAGCTATAGAAAATGAAAATAGGAGATTTATCATGCTGAACGTGATTTTGGAAATTACTTTCTGTTCAAGGAAGAATGGAACATGCTGAAAAGAGATGATGCTACCTGACAGGCTAAATATCATCTTTGAATGTAGGCATTTTAAGCAAATGCTGTCAATTAGATTTTGATTAGTTGGCAGTAAAAAAAAAACAACTTTCAAACTTCTTTTACAGTAAAATATTCCACTGAATACCAGGTATAAAGATATAATACTAAAAAAAATAATTTTTCTTAAAAATAATCTGAAACTGCTAGCACTGTTTCACTTTAAACAACGTTTCACAATCAACGTTTCAAGAAGACAGAACCACTTAATTAACTTGAAGCTGTTCCTGGCATTGTCAGAGTAACAGCTTATAACATTGGCTGTGGAAATGAAGTAGAAATTGCAATGAAGATACAGTTTTGTTTTCTTCATTTCCTTAATTAAAAAAACCCCCACCTTTTCCCAATGTTATCAATATTGGTTGTTTTTCACAACAACATATCTAATATAAAGTATATGCCAGAAATACTATATGACTATAACAATGGACTGGACATTTTTCAGAAGTAAGAAAAGTTAGGTCTATAAACATTACTCTTGGAAGGAATATAAAACATTTTAAAATTTCTAAACTTCTAAATTTTAAAGGGAGAACTGTTCAATCCTCTGATTGTATTTCTGGTCAAATGCTTAAAAGAATAAATGGAATCTCCTGATCTTTCAAGGCATAGATGTATATATCCTGCAGTTTTGTATCACTCTATCCTGATATTCTTGAGGAAGATATTCCCATAATGTTCTATTCATATCTACAGAATCAAAACAAAATTTTAAAGAGAAGTGAAGAGTTTTTGTAAGCAATCTTGGGAATAGCCATGCCCAGATGGTTATGGTCAAACCAGTCAATATGTGAAAAGAACATTGCACCATTGTGATAAGAACCCTTCCTTTTCTATACCTATATTGTGACAATGCATGCTATTTCAAAAGAGGCAGAGCAACTACAGATGCCCCTCCTTGAGTATAAGTTTTTACTGAAAAGATGGGAAACTATACTTGTCATAAATAATAAGATACATTGTACTACAAAAGGAACTAGTCTTTTTAGTGTCAGTTATGCCACTTAGAGTTTTTCTTCATGTCTCTGAAATAAACTGTACATGTTTTTTTACATCAGTTTTACAACATTCCTGAGAAGCTGTTCTATGACGTTAGAACTATTCCAATGCTACAGTAAGTCTACATTTTTATTATCTAACCCATAGGTATTGTCCTTTTATACATGTACCTGGATTTTTAAGTTCAACAAAAGCATTGTAACTTAAGTGATATGAACCTTGTTGCAGCCATTAAACTGAAAAGCAAGTATGAATCAGACTTTGCATAAATTTGCTCATAGGATACTCACAAAATATTCGTTTAAAAACAGCAGTCTACTAGGGGTATGGTTATCAATCTAACTGTTACAGATTTTCATTAGAAATGTAAAGAATTGTAATTTATAATTATTTTCTGATAGAAGATGTTTGCAAAATAATTCTCATCGTTTCCTGAGTTCCTTTGAGGGAGGGCTGCTTTGATAATATATTTTTGTTTATATTACAAACATATTTTCAGGCCATGAAAACTTTGTATTCCTTAAAAGGATTGTTGCTAACCAAGTTCCTGACAGCAATTTACTGAATACTGAACAGTGTCTGCCAACATATCTTTATTACTCTGAAAAAAAATTACGACTGCATTATTGAATGTTGAAAAGAAACCAACATAATATCAGTACCTTACTTTATTGTCCAAGCAATGACAGATGAAAAACTGGTAATTAGTCCAGATCTATAGATTTAAGACCATAAAATGAATAGATTGGAAAGAATCTCTTGTGACTATGATAGAAAGAAACACCTGCAAATACCAAAGCTATTTGTATGGCTATGTGGATAGTTTGGCTGAGGGTGAGTGGAAAGTCATACAATATAATTCCTGAGAGTGGAATGAAAATGTTAGGTATTCTGTCTACTATGGGCTATTTTGCATATGATCAGTGAAATGTGTATGCTGTACTTGGTTTCATTCAGTTTTTTCTCTCCACTCACCACTGTTATGCAACCTTCTGAATTATATTAGGTGGGATTCATTTTTGTATTCCTGTTTGCATTTCTGCAGCCATGACATAACTTGTGCAGAACAGTCACACTTGTTTAGACTTCTCCACTACATATCATAGGCTTATTATAATTCTTGGCAGTTATTTCAGGAGAAAGAAAAAAAAAGACTATTGCCAATGTCCATTGTTCATTAACGCTGTGAAAAGAAAATGGAATTGTAGATTCCTGGAGTGTTTGAAAATTGAGATTAGAAAAGCTTTTATTAACAAAAATATAGTTTAAGACCTTCTCTTGGTTCATATTCATGCCTTTGCATATATCATATGGAAATAGGGGGATTAGAAAATTATTCACAAGATTACATACATTTTCTCTGCCTATTTATTCATCAACTTTTACATGGGGGTATGAGTTGAATTGTTTCTTAGTATACTCTCTGGTAGGCTTTCAATCTGGGAGCAGTTGAAACCCAAAAAGCTCTCTGAGATGGATCACCTTATCTAAACTTCATTTCATTGGGACATTTATACTCCAGGATTTCTTGGCATTACACATCTACAGTATATATCCTCCGAAGACTTTGCCTTTATACTGTTACTGAAATCTTTAAATGGAGTTGGGGCAAAATTACGATACTAGATAGATTTAAATCTTATGAGAGGGAATTACTCCTTATCTTAAAAAAAAATTAGGAGCTATAAAATCTCCCCCCATTCTTATCAGTATTTGCGATTCTGAAAATTAGCATTTTGAAGCAGGGAATATAAGTGATGATTGGTTGCTGATATATACATACATACATACATACATATATACATACATACATACATACACACACACACACACACACATACACACACACACACACACACACACACACACACACGGGTAATGCTGGAAAGAGGTAGACTAAAAGACAGCACTGAGGTACTAATCCTAGCAGCATAAAAATAGGCACTAAGCACCACATAGAAGCAACAGTCTACCATACTACTACAGACAGGACACAAGGTAGAGATTATGCAGAGAGACCTCAGAGACAATTCTACAGTGGCAGAGTGTAAGAAGCAGTCAGGAACAGCATACCCTGAGCAGCACAACCAAGTAGTTGGCATTGTCTACAGGAACATCTGTATAATGTACGGACTAGGCTATCCCAAGTCCAGATGGGAGATTTCAAAGAAGGTCAGTGAGAGTAACAGTGCTATGTTCTGTGGGGCTTTCAGATACAGACAGACAGCCAGGTACTGGCCAATCAACCAAAAGTTATAGGAGTAGACAAGATGTTTGATTGATATTCCTACGAAATTAAGCCTTCTGTTGGATTCCTAATAAAAGAAATATCTTAAAGACCATATAGTGTTTACTTTGGAAATTACTAACATGTAGCCAAACAAAGTAATTTGGGGTACAGTTTTGAAATGTTTGCCAAATGGATTATGATGTCAGGTTGCAACCTTTTTCTGCTTACTTTTGACCTAAGTAAGCAAGAATTAAGATTTTGCAGAATCGAATCATATAAAACAGGGGTATCAAACTGCTGGCCTGCACGCCAAATGCGAAATCGTGCCCACCCCATTGCCGGCAATGGAAAAAAAGTCACGATATGTCGCGACACGTCACGTGATGTTGCGAGTTTGATACCCCTGATATAGAAGCTATGATCACCCTGGAAAACTGTCACTGAAAGAAGGAAAGGAAAACAGGATTAACAACAATTTTTCAAGAAGAAAAAGCAGTGCAATCTTTCCAGTGTAGGAATTAAAAATTCCATTTATAATTTAGGAAACTCAGTGTAGGGAGAAAGTTAGGCTAGAATTTTTCCATGGGCAGAGAGATTTAAAAACAGAGAATATGTTTACTTGTTGTTCTCAACTACATCCTGTAAGGGCACAATCACAATCTTAAAGTTCATCATTTTTCATAAGATATATACATAATTTGATTCTTATAGCACATATGTGGATGGCATATGCTCCTTCTAATATGCATTTATCTGTGTACCCAGCTACTCATGGAGGGTAATAAATACAACCAAGGCCAGAAAGAGAATCAATGAACTAACTGAAGCTGGGTCTTTTCATTAGTTCATGTCAGCTAGCCAGTGAGGGCTAAAAAAGCATCTCCTTATGGAGGTGGGCTATTGTAACAGGAGTGATAACAGAGTGGCTTGCCACTTTGGGAAACAGAATGATTCAGAACATCTTGCTCTGCTCAGTCTGTAGGATGTAAGAAGCCAAGAACATAAACATAATGCTTGGCAATAATAACATGAGTATCTCTACTCCATTGTCAGCCTATCACCCAATTCTTACTGAAGAGATTAAATTAGACTGGACTGTAAATATGTATGTAATTTACCCCAAGTCCTTGTCTGAAGTGGGCTGTAAATCTTACAAAATTTAATAACCAACTTAATATCCTTTATAAAATCTGCAATGCAAATTAAACTGTTTGCCCATCAATTGCATAATGGTAAACAAAATCCCATGAGGTTATAAAAACCCAAATGAAGTTGTTGTATTCCCGTATTCTAAAACTGCACCATTTCTTAAAAAAAATATAGTCATACTTTTTTTACCCTAAATAAGAATTTATTTGCAAGTTGCTTTATAATTTTATGATTGTGTGAGCAAGTGGAAACTTTGGAAATAGCAACAATAAATTGTCATTTTTGAATGCAGAATTTCTGAGATTTAATCTCCTAATCTTAGCTGGGAAAGATTCCTGCTGAAAATTTGGAAAGCAGCTGCTATCAGTCAGAACAAAGGCTACAAAACTGGCCTACAATCATGGTTTGATTGGCTGTAAAGTAGATCCTATCAAAAATTGGCATACTATACAATACAGAGAAGTGGAGAGAAAGGGGGAAAGGAATCTGAAATTCTCAAAAGCAGAATTTTGAAAGTAGTATTTTCCATAAGCACATCTTCGGCCTTATGCATGGATTTCACTGCAGGTAGAAACTTGTGCACCTATGTCTTTCTATAGCTGTCCACGTTCATTGATTTTAAGATGAAGGTCCTTTCTTGGAACATGTTTGTGGCAGTGTGGTAGCTTTATACACATTTTAAGTCCTAGATTCAACCTTAATTATTTTTACCTAAGAAAAATAAATCAAATGCATACCTACAAGATGGGGTTTAATTAACTAGCCTGGCAAGAGGACATGTAAAAAAGGCTATATTAACAGAAGTATGGTTATGATAAAATCATGGGAAGTATAATTCTGCTATTTGACATTGGTCAAGCTTCATCTCAGATGGATACAAGGTTTTATATACATTGACGCATATACAAAGAAGTGTAATGGGGGTTATTATGAACTAGAAACTCTCTTAGAAGAACTGTTGGAACTGAAAGGCCTCTGATTTGAGGGGCAATATGAGCAAGCTTCAAGTATGTGATAAGAAACTGTCCCAGAATGGCAAACATGGTATAATGTAATTAATTTACAGAGGGACAGATTCCAGTTGAGTGTTTTTTTAATGTATAGGTAGTAATGTATTGGTAGCGAAATTATTTATGGAGGTGGATGTTTCTCCTTTTTGGAGGTGTTTAAGAAGAGAATTCATAGAACCTGGCAATGATGCCTTAATTGGATTTCTTGAACTGAACTGGAGTTGGTATCAAAGGCCTTTCCAATTCTCTGATTCTAGAAATTGGAAATAATTTCTTGCTACTGTTGCTTAAACAATCTTGACTAGACAGATTAATAATCTGATCTAAAATATATTTTATTATATGCAGGTTTTATGCTATCTATGTGGAAGAAGCTGGTATATATTTGGAATATCTTTGAGAATTCCACCTGTCAATATCAGATTGAATATCTATACATGAATAATTTGGTATTAGCAATAGCAATAGCACTTAGACTTATATAGTGCTCCATACTGCTTTACAACACTTTATGAGTAGTTTACAATATCAGCATACTGCACTCAACAATGTGGATCCTCATTTTACTGACCTCAGAAGGATGGAAGACTGAGTCAACCTTGAGCCCCATCGGGATTGAATCCCTGGCTATGGGCAGAGTCAACCTGTAATGCTGCATTCTAAACACTGTGCCACCAAGAATCTTCTAATAGTTATCTTTATAAATATTCAGCTGGGATTAAAAGGTCACTGTTGAATGCATAATGAATTCAATTCATGAAGGAAGCAAAATGTACACATATCAGTCTGGTTCTATTATGCCTATCAAATATGAAAACTGAACATGTAAGAAATAAATCTGTAATGGAAAAGACTACAATGATATAAAAATGACAGCAGTGTCTCAATCATATCAGCATCAGGAAGAGGAACTGAGAATTATCTCCATGGGATGACTTTGGTTGTAGATAAGATAAATTATTTCTAGTCTACTGATTTATCTTAACTATTTTCCATCCTCAAATAATGGAATATTCAAATCCATACTTGAGGAGATGTGCTCAAGAAGCAGGCACTACAGATTTGTAGACAGGAATGGAAAGGTTGTATAATGTAAGAGCAAAGAATGGGCAAGACATATGATTGGATTTTTCTCTCCATAAATACTGTTTGTATGATATCTTTGTGTATTCCATTGTAAACTGTATTTTATGTGGTTTGGTCACTTTTATTTTGGTTTTATTTTTATTCAATGTTTCATGCACTGTTTGATTAGCAGGCTGCTGACTCCATTACCTTTTCATTTCCTATATTTTTTGCAAGTCACATCTTTGTATTCATTATTTACTGAAACACAGGTGCACAGCAAGCAAAATCAGAGATGATAATAGAGGGACTTGCTGGCAGTGACAATCCTGATAGGCTATTTCTCCCAGGGAATGATATTATGCCTTTCTAAATAAATCAAAAATTAATAAATCAGCACAATCTATATCAAACTGTAAATCAGCAACTACAGAAATATAGATGCGGACATTTATGTCAACTTAAGTTTTTACTATACATCAAAAACACTTATCCATAAGCATTCACATCTGATGTGCCATTATTATCTCTGCATCTATAACAACTTACCAAAATGAACACTGCTTGTGATGACAACAAAAAGAGGAAGAGACGTGTCCCCCACTCTTACCCCAGCTACTGCTCTAAAGCTGCGTGCCTATAAGTGTAAAATCTCTCCCTCTCTCTCTCTCGCTCCCTCTCTCCCTCCCTCTCCCTCTCTTTCCTCTCTCACTCACTCACTATGAATGTGCAGTGATTTCTTTATCACCAATTCTATATCCATGACTGTACAGGAAAGGTACATGATTTTGTGTCCTCTAAATATATCTACTGTATATGCCAGCCAGCTTTTTTTTATAATGAAAGGCACATGAGCAGGATTGTATTATGTATAATCTTTTAGTATTCAAACGCCCTCACGGAGGCAAAATATCAGAGCTGAAATATCTTTTCAAAGCAATGCACAACAACACTAGAAATTTTGCCTCCTCTCAGGAGACACTTTCTCAGCAGACAACAAGGAGAGTCAGTTACGTGCGAAGAGATGGAAAAAGATAGAGGGAGGGAGGAAAGGAGGGATGAAGAAAGTTATTCTAATACAGAAGGAAATAATGATTTCGGATGTTGTTTAAACCTTTGGAGGAAACCATTGCAGCTAATAGAGTTCATAACCTTTAACTCACAAACCAAGTGCTGTTCCAAAATAGGTAAATGAATTAGTCCAACACAGAAGGATAAGCGGATCTTAACTTGTAGAAGACTGAGATTTCACAATTCTTAACATCTATTTTTAGGACTCTATAAACCACGTGTAGCTACATTAACTAATAAGGTGACCAATCGTCCTCCTTTAGGGAGGACAGTCCTTCTTTTGTACTCATTTAAATAATAATTAATAGGCATATAAGCATAATTACAATATAAAATGTTATTGTTATAAATGTTTTTTATTATGCATTTATCATATTATAGTGTATTCTGTATTGTTGCAATGAATAAAATGTTTTATTTATGATATTTTTTTCTTCAATTTATTTGTGTCCTCCTCATTGTAAAAAAGTTGGTCACCTTACTAATAAATCATATAGTAGTATATTAATACTATGTCAATCATTACATAATGCTATTATAGTGTGATAATGTGCAGCTTAGTACCCTGTGTTTGTGTGAATGGACATATATAAAATTCTAAGTACATGAGGTCCACATAAAGCAAGCTATGGAGGCAGAATAGTTGTCCCTAAAATAACAGAATAAAGGCAATTGCATTCAGTAGGAAAAGGGTGTGGCTAAAATGCCAAGGTATGACTGGCCCAACTTTGAAGGCATAAAACTGTACAGGAATGGTGGTACTTGGGAGCCAATACACTGAACAAGCATCTAACCTAGTTTTTCCTAGAACTCAACCTAATCTGGCAAGTCAGATTATGAGTTACAAAAATGTGCATGAAGTTGTGAATGTGTTAATACAGTAAATGTAGCTTTTACTTCCAGAAATACAAATTGTAAACCTGCATTTGATTCTATGTCCTTTGAAACATCAGATAAAAAACAAAATACAAATACACCTCATACAACTGAGGTGCTTTCTGGCCCTGATAACTCTTTATAAATAAATGTGAAATATGGATCGTGGTAGTTATTTGCTTATATGAATATAACTAATAAATATACTCTTGCTGTTTCAATACATGGAATCTACTAAAGTATTATAAATTAGATGTGTTTGTACTTTTGATTCCTAGAACTTGAAAAGGCCTCATGAATCATAAAAAACAATCCTAGCAGGAAATTTATTAATGTACAAATATTTATAAATATCTGTGTTTCCTAGAACAAAATGTAGGAAATAATGATTTCAGAGTTGGCTTAATTGCTCAAACATTACATATCAACAATAAAGTAGATCAGAAAATTAAAACCATCTTGGAAGAAGGTAGGGACAAAACACTTCCATAATCTTCCAAAAATTTGCACTGTTGCATCTATATCAAAAGGAGTCAAAATTGACTTTCTATTGTCCTCCAATAGGGCAGCATGGTGGCTCAGTGATTAAAAATCACTGGGCTTATTGGCTGGAAAGCCAGCAGCCAGATTCGAGACCTGAGTGTCACGTGATGGGGTGAGTTCCTGTCCTCACCTCAGTTCCTGCCAACCTAGCAGTTCAAAAGCATGCAAATGTGAGTAGATAAATAGATGCCACTTCGATGGGAAGGTAACAGCACTCTAATTCTTTTAAGTAAGTTGTAATATATTTCTTGGTCTTTATAAAATAAATCTAATGAAGAATGTGGGGAAGCAATCAGTTCAGTCAATGAATGGTCTCAGATTCAACCCATGAATTGCTAGAGGACCAATTAGATGATGGAAAAATCCTTCATCTGAAGCTCTGGGGAACTGCCTAAGAGATCTACATCCTGACTAAAAGGCAGATTTAGGTGTCACCAGGTGTAGCATACTAAAGATCCTG